>NW_027495040.1:0-42381 GCF_021521415.1 Bidens hawaiensis
TGGCAGGAATGGGCACTACGCATCGACTTGTAGGACTAACCTGAACAATCTGAACCGATAACCGCAACCTATCCGTGCGCAGCCATTTAGGACCCAACCAGCCCGACAACAAAACCCACAAGGAAACCAGGTGATGACCACCAGCCGTGCTTGCTTTGAATGCGGCAGCACAAACCACTTCAAGAGAAACTGCCCGAAGCTGAACCAGGGAGGAAATGGGAGGCAAACCGCGGGTCAGGCATCGTCGTCCAATCCGGCAAGAGGCCGAGCATTCGGGATGGGGGCGAACGAAGCACGCCAGGACCCCAGCGTAGTGACAGGTACATTTCTCGTCTCTGATCATTACGCTTCTATATTATTTGATACGGGCGCCGATAGAAGTTTTGTCTCCGTTAAGTTCCTATCGATAGCAAACCTTCCAATTAGTGAAACCATAGAACCTTATACCGTAGAAGTCGCTAACGGTAAAACCATGATAGTTAATCAGATAGTTCGGAATTGCCCTTTTATTTTGAACAATCAATCCTTCCTGATTGACTTATTACCGGTAAAACTAGGTAGTTTTGACGTAATAGTGGGAATGGATTGGTTAGCACGTAACAAAGTGGAAATAAACTGTGAAAAGAAAATCGTCAAGATCTGGGTGTCGGATGACGAAGAGGTGTTAGTGCAAGGAGAGAAGTCGGGCACGATGATACCATTTATATCCCACCTCAAGGTGTTAAAATATATACGCCAGGGATGCGTGGCGTATCTAGCAAGCTTGACGGCCACAGATTCTGATGAGAAACGGGTGGATGATATCCCGGTGGTACGCGAGTTTCCGCAATTTTTCCCAGAAGAACTTCCTGATTACCGCCAACCCGACAGGTCGAATTCAGAATCGATTTATTACCTCAAGCTGGCCCTGTTGATAAAGCACCCTACCGACTTGCACCGTCCGAGATGCAAGAATTATCCAATCAGTTGCAAGAATTGTTGGATAATAGATTTATACGTCCTAGTCATTCCCCGTGGGGTGCACCTGTATTATTCGTGAAAAAGAAGGACAGGAGCCTTAGAATGTGCATTGATTACAGGGAGTTGAACAAGTTAACAATCAAAAATAGGTACCCTCTTCCCCGAATTGATGACCTGTTTGACCAGCTGCAAGGTGCGAGCTATTTCTCAAAGATCGATCTTAGATCGGGTTACCATCAGGTTAGAATTCAGGAAGAAGATATCCCAAAAACCGCATTCCGGACTCGCTACGGCCATTACGAGTTCTTAGTTATGCCTTTCGGGCTAACAAATGTGCCGGCAGTGTTCATGGACCTCATGAATCGAGTCTATAAACCTTATCTCGACAAATTCGTCATCGTGTTTATTGACGATATTCTGATTTACTCGAAAAGTAAAGAAGAGCACGAGCAACACTTAAGAATAATTTTAGAGCTTCTGAATCAGGAGAAGTTGTATGCAAAATTCTCCAAGTGTAACTTCTGGTTGCAAGAAGTGCAATTCCTCGGTCACGTTGTAAACCATCAAGGAATACAAGTTGATCCGAGCAAGGTTGAAGCAATTAAGAATTGGCAAGCGCCTAAATCGCCAAAGGAAATCCGCCAATTCTTAGGCTTAGCTGGATATTATCGTCGATTTATGGAGAACTTTTCCAGCATCGCCCAACCTTTAACCCTCCTGACTCAAAAGGATCGAAAGTATGAATGGGGAGAAGAGCAGGAAATGGCGTTTCAAACGTTAAAGCAAAAATTGTGCCAAGCGCCGATTTTAAGCCTCCCCGATGGAGACGATGGTTTTGTCGCGTATTGTGACGCATCGCATAGAGGGTTAGGATGTGTGTTGATGCAGAATAATAAGGTTATAGCCTATGCTTCCCGACAGTTAAAAGTACACAACAAAAATTACACTACTCACGACTTAGAACTGGGACCGGTTATCTTCGCACTTAAAATCTGGAGACATTATCTCTACGGTACAAAGTGCACCATCTTCACCGATCATAAGAGTTTGCAGCACATATTCGATCAGAAAGAACTGAATATGAGGCAACGAAGATGGGTCGAGTTGTTAAGCGATTATGACTGTGACATCCGTTATCACCCCGGCAAGGCTAACGTCGTAGCCGATGCTTTGAGTAGGAAAGATCGGGTTAAGCCATTGCGAGTGCGAGCGCTAGGGATGATAGTCCAGTCGAACCTTTCGGACCTGATTCGAGTCGCTCAACGTGAGGCGTTGAAAGAGGAACAATTGGAGAAGGAGGGACTTTACGGCAATGAGAAGAATTTCGAACAGCGCGTGGACGAAATTCTCTATTTCAAAAATCGGGCTTGGATCCCGACCCTCCATGACCTTCGTGAATTAATCATGGACGAAGCGCATAGATCGAAATATTCCATACATCCGGGATCGGATAAGATGTACAAGGATGTGAAGGAGTTCTACTGGTGGCCGGGTATGAAAAAGGATATCGCAATGTATGTCGGTAAATGTACGACTTGTGCGAGAGTTAAGGCAGAGCACCAGAAACCCTCGAGAATGTTACAACAACTGGAAATTCCGGAATGGAAGTAGGAGCAAATCACGATGGATTTTGTGACACATCTTCCTAAAACGTCCCGAGGACATGATGCAATTTGGGTAATCGTGGATCGATTAACCAAATCAGCACATTTTATCCCGATTAGGAATAATTATAACACTGAGAGACTTGCGCAGATTTATATAAATGAAATTGTGTCTCGTCATGGGATACCCATATCAATCATCTCCGATCGGGATAGCCATTTCACCTCCAATCTTTGTCAAGCTGTGCAAGAAGCGCTGGGAACGCGCATTGATCTAAGCACAGCTTACCACCCTCAGACCGATGGTCAGTCTGAGAGGACCATCCAAACTCTGGAGGATTTGCTTCGTGCTTGCGTACTGGATTTTAAGGGAAATTGGGATCAACATCTTCCACTCGTTGAATTTTCCTATAATAACAGTTACCATAGCAGTATAAAGGCAGCGCCTTACGAAGCATTGTAAGGTCGGAAATGCCGATCACCACTCTGCTGGGCTGAAGTGGGCGACACTCAGGTTATTAGATCAGACCTGGTACAGGAAACGACCAGCAAAATCCTTGAAATTAGGAACAATCTAAAGGTCGCGCGGGATCGGCAGAAGAGTTATGCCGATACCGGTAGAAAACCGTTGTCATTTGAGAAAGGTGATAAAGTGTATTTGAAAGTATCACCTTGGAAGGGTGTAGTCAGATTTGGAAAGGCGGGGAAGTTAGCCCCGAGATATATTGGACCATTCAATATCACTGCAAAAATTGGTCCAGTAGCATACCGATTAGAACTACCCGATGAGCTGAGTGCAGTTCACAACGTGTTTCACGTATCGAACTTAAAAAGATGTCTGGCGGATGAGACATCAGTGTTACCTTTAGAGGGTGTCCAATTAAATGATAAGCTCAATTTCGTAGTGGAACCCATAGAAATAGTAGACGGGAAAATCAAGCAACTTAGACACAATAAGATTTCGTTGGTCAAAGTTAGATGGAATTCGCAATGCGGCCCAGAATATACATGGGAACGAAAGGACGAATTCCGGAAGAAATACCCCTACCTATTTCCTCAAAAGGAAGTAGTCGTCGCGTAAAATTTCGAGGACGAAATTTCTCTTACGGGAGGAGAATGTAACGATTCCGGCAAAATCAGGTATACCCTAACCGGTATATACTATTTATGTGTTATTTAAGAATGAATATGTGAATTATGATGCGTTTATACGAGTATGTATGATTCATAGTACGAATTATACTCGATTATACAGTTAATTGTATTGGAAATACGATTAGCCGATTAACGGTTATTGAAGCCCGAACGATCGGGGATTGCTTTATAGACGAAATATATAATAATTAGTGATGTTTACGAAGTATTAAAGCTTCGGGATAAGTGAATTAAAGCACAGAAAAAGGATCTTCGATTTAATGATACGTCGGTACGTTAAACGAAACCTTTAATACCAAACCGAGCAAGAGACGATCGATCAAGCCGAAAAAGATGCACAATTATTAATAATATGATGTTTCAAGTTAATAAATGTCATGGTTTAAGTTTTTAAAGTTTTTAAATCGGTTTTATATAAATTTCATTTTTTTTAGCCGAAAAAACGACCGTTTTAGCCTCGTTTTAAGCCAAATTAGACATTTAACCGAAAAACGAACTGAACCAGATTATCCAAAACATTATCCAGATTACAGGAATCCGAATATGTGGCTAAGATTGGAGGAGTGGGTCCCACCCCACCCTCCTTTGTGTTCCGGTCGCAATAAGGGGGTAACCCCTTTGCTTCATTATTTTTTTTTTGTATAACATATCCAACATCCACCACTTTCTCTCAATCTCATAAGCCAAAATCCCGAATTTTTAGTGAGGACAACGAGGTAAAGGTCAAATTATAATCGTTTTCATCTTCGTTTCTCGAATCTAATTGCAAGAAAATGAGGTTTCAAGTGAAAAAGGGTGAAAACCCGAGATGAAACCGATTCTGGCATGATCAAGTGATGTATACGTGTTATATAGGGGATCTTGGTCCAAGAAAGGAGTAAAACGAACCAAAAACGAATTTTTACGGTTTAAATCTTTGTTTTTATATCATAACCGAAACCATGAAAGAAATGGCTTGATTGTGGTTGTAACTTGCTTGGTGTGGTGTTATTGTGCTTGTAGGTGTTGTATCTAGTTGTTAGCAAAGGCTAGAAAGCGAGATCCTTGCGGTTTGAAGCTAGTAACTCAAGGTAGTTCGGTTTTTGTATGTTATTGAGTTTTAGGACAGATTGTGATACGTGTGGAGTTAGGTCATGAAATTTTACAGAGATGTTAGATATATGAGAATATGAGTTCTGTGAATTTTTGGTAATTTTTGGAGAAAGGATGAATATTTGGTGAATTTAATGCTCGGTTTTGGCCAAAAATGGTGAAAAATAGTTAAATATCATGAAAAATTCTGAAAAATTCCAGATAAGCTTTTTATAACATGTAAAAGTTACTCACCAAATTTGAGGTCTAAGTAGGCTTTTCGGTTAAACGAGTTCTAGGATTTTCTAGCTCGGTTTTAGTGAAAATGGCATTTAAAATAGGATTTTTGTTCTGGAAAATTTATAGGGGACTATGGAGGTGGCAGGGGTCATCCAGGAAAAATTTGGGATTTTTCTAAGATCGTTTGGTATTTGCGACATATTTAGTGTTTAAATGGTGTTTAAAAATAGATAAATAAATTTTAAATATAAAAATTAATTCTGGAAATATTTTTATTAAATTCCCCGCTGTCAAAAAGTGATTTGTGAAAAATTTCAAGATCCGAGACTAAATGGATAATTATTTGTGCTAAAAAGAATATAAAAACAAACTTTTAAAGCTTAAAACGCGTAAACCGGTAAAGTTCGTCTAAACAAACTGACTGGTGTATAAAAACCCTAAAAATGAACTATTTTCATATAATTGAGTTAAACAAGTAAAAAAATGAATCATCCGAAAATAATTCGGATGATTTGAGTAATTTTAACAGTTTCCGGTACGTTAAAAACGAAAACGGGTCCCGCGGCCAATCGTGGCGTCTAAACCGAGCTCTAATTTCACAACCTTAACTAAATTATCAGTCAACAACTATTTTCGGGTCGTGTGTGACCAAACTCATTTTTGAAACGTGAAAACGGATAACCGTGCTAGGCACGCAAAACGGGAAAAAACGACTAATAGTAATTTTGACCAGTAAACGATATCACAATCTGAGTCCTGAAAAGTGTTTCTGGGTTAACATTACCCCCGGAACGGGTACAGTACTGGGTTGACAGTGTCCCCAGATGTACCGGTTATCACGATTAAAATTATATAAATAGTGAATGTATAGTAACGAATTTAGGGATCGTATTACAGATCCGGATTAATAGCTCACGTACTGTGATACCCAATTGCCTACGATCAGGTGAGTTTCACGAGCCCCTGTTTCTGAATTGTTTTTAAAATGTTTCCCGGGGCGGAAAGCATGTTGTTATCAAAATGTTTAAGTACATACTGAACGCATGGATTTGCGTGGATTTACATATATTTTATTGTACGGGAATCGTACGGAAATGTACTAAGATGGTAATTGTCTGAGTTGCTAACATTCTAAGACCCCGGAACACGAGTGATTAACTGAAAGCCGGTAGAGTGTGGATAGTACTATTGGTCTGACAAACCCAACTGGTCCGGCATGGATTTGCTGATGTTTCCCAGCCAGTTGCACATGTCTATTTTGTTGTTATATATATTTTGCTATATAATGTTAGACATAGCGGTTTGGGGCAGTTCCGTGGGCGGGGGATATGCCACGGGGGTTGTGTGTGATAGTCAGAGGTTTCACTTGTGGGCTCAGCATAATTACATCGCTAATATATTATTATGATAACGATTTATCACTGTTTACTTAAATTAGTGAAACTCACCAACTATTCGTAGTTGACCCGGTTTCTTTCCATGCTTTCTAGTTACTCCCAAACTGGAATAAGTGCTACATGCTTGATGCTGCGTGCTTTTTGTGGAAGCTTAGTGATCATTTTGTATTAATTATGTTAATGTAATGTTGGTAAAACTTATGTGCTATCGCCTAGACGGTAACTAAACTCGGAACAATGTAATGTGATGTAAATTAATGTAGTGGTGTTTTCTTTATAAGCAATGCTGTTGATATCAGATGTGTCTGTTGCATCCCGTTTACGTTTCCGCTGCGGTTACGGGGTGTTACACATAACAAGGAAATGGGCTAGAAACTCACTTGGACGCGATTACGTTCACCGTTTATGGTTATTCCTTTACTGAGCTATGCACGACAAACTGTATAACAATTACACCACGTATCAATTAACTATTACTACTCGCACTGTATTTCTATTTTGATATAACCCACAACAAACGGGGGTCCGGGGGCAGCGCCCCTGGCAGCGGGGTCCTAGGGGCGGCAGCCCCTAGCGGGGTCCAAGGGGCAGAGCCCCTGGCTGGGGTCGAGCTGTTCAACTCGCGATAGTCTATGCACATTCTCATACTTCCATCCTTCTTGTTTACGAATAACACTGGTGCGCCCCACGGGGAAACACTTGGTCTGATAAAACCTTTTTTGAGAAGTTCTTGCAGTTGGGACATCAGTTCTTTCATCTCGGATGGTGCTAGACGGTAAGGCGCCTTCGCGACGGGTTGGGCTCCTGGTACTAAATCTATTTGAAATTCTATCTCTCGCTCCGGTGGCAACCCCGGAAGATCCTCAGGAAATTCTTCTGGGTAGTCGCGCACAATAGGAACATCTTTCATTTCTTTCGTCTCGGCTGTAGAGTTGACAACATACTCCAGGTAGGCACCGCACCCTCTCCTTAACAATCCTTCGGCTTTTATCATCGAAATGACATTAAGCCCAGAACTTTCCTTACCACCATAAACCGTCACCACACTACCGTCGAAGGATTTTAACCTTATTATCCTACTCTTACATACTATCTGAGCTTCAAACTCATATAACCAATCCATCCCCAAAACTACATCGAACCCTCCTAAGGTCATAACGTACAAAGTAACAGGGAACTCATGTCCCTCCAACTTTATCTTACAGTCCTTAACCATTTTCATTATTTTAACCAAAGTGTCACTAGCGGTTTCTACTATAAAAGTTTCAGAGACTCGACAACATTTCATTTTAGCTAGTTTACTAAATGGTGTGGCTACGAAACTTTTGTTCGCACCCGAATCAAATAATACAGAAGCGGAAACACCGTTCACTAGAAACGTACCTGTGACGACATCTGGGATCTGTCTGGCTTGTTCCTGGGTTAATATGTAGGCTCTGGTCCTTGGCCTTGACGGTTCTGCATCCTTGTTCCTGCTTCCCCCAGCTTCAGTACACTCTCTGGCCATGTGGCCCGTCTTACTACACCGGAAACACGCCGGCTTCTCGCTACACTCATGAACATAGTGCCCCACCTTTCCGCACTTATAACAGTCATTCGACCCTATCCTGCACTCTCCTCAATGAGTCTTACCACACTTATGACATACATCAGATCCTTTACCCCACTTGCACTCACCACCGTGCATTTTACCACACGTCTTGCACGATCTTTTCTCCCACACGTGTGCGGTCTTTCTGTGGCAATCCCCTCACATAAAACTTGATCCTCCTAGCCTCAGTGTTAACCATATTGGGTACCAACCTAGACATTTGGTTGAACTCGGTGATATACTCACGATGTGTCATCGTTACGGCTTTCAGGTTCAGAAACTTCATCTCCGCCCTCTCAACCTCGGCGTCAGCACAGAACCACTTCATCACTAACTCCTTCAGATCTTCCAACTTCATGGCCTTAATCTCATCCCGAGTCTTCCTCTGCTCCACACTTTCCCACCAATACATCGCCTCATTTTCGAACGATTGGGTGGCATAACCGACAGCTTGATCGGGACGACACTCGCTAATGCGGATAATTTTATCCATGGCGGTTATCCATTGAAGGGTAGCGATTGCGTCTCCCAAACCAGTCAGCTTCGGCGGGTCACAACCCTTAAAGGACTTATAGTTGCAACCACCTCGGCCCCTCTTTCTATCATCAACTTTCACAGACCTTACCACGCTCGAAGCCTCCCTCTCTCCTTCATCATCTTTCCTACCACCTCCTCCCGCTCCTTCAGCTGTTCTCTCACGGCCTCCAGCAGAACCCTCTGGGTTCAAGTTCTTCACTGCAGTGGCTATAACTTGTACAATAGCTGCTTGGATTAAGGGATCGAGTTGGACTCCTTCGTTGTTCTCAGGGTTTCTTCCGGCTGCGCTTCCTTCAGCTCCGGTGTTGGAAGCTGTTTCTACCAAAGGTCTTTGGACACCATGAGGCCTGCCACGACGTCCAGTGCGGCCTCCTGCTCCAACAACTGCTCTAGATCCAGCCATTGTATTCTGGAAAGGAAAACACAAACGTCATCATTCAATGAACTATTTAGTACAAGGATAGTAAGGCTAACATGTAATAACAGTGGCAAGCTGTGATTAGCTGATCACGTTACTTTCCGGGTCCTATACACTTCCTCTTATGAGTCTATTTGTGCTGGTTCTACTCTAAACAGTTAATCAATCGAACAAATAGCCCTAACATTAACGTATCCTTTTTTTAGCAATTAAGCTAACATTAACATACATACTTAACCATACACTTTACCTTTACTGAGCTTGCTTGGGTGACACATGGCTATCTTGAACTGGCATCTTCTATCTTTTCTTACTTAAATCTCATTCTCTGTTCGAGTCTAAGCATGTAGGATGCTTAAATCTCTAGAACTTTGCTCTGATACCAACTTGTAAGGCCCCATTACCGGCGCCTCACATTTGGACGTTGGATTTACTCATAAACATAGTTCTAAATATCATAGTTAATTAAAACATTCGCGGAATATAAAAACTTTCATAAAACATTTCATAACAACCATATCTTGTCTTAAAACAACATCACGTCTTTCAAAATAAACAAAACATTAATCCTAGATGTCTTGAGCCTTCCGACGCCAGCCTCTTATTCAATGCCAAGTGTCCCCTCAAGCGAGCTGCCTCATCCTACTCACTTGCGTGCATACTAAAAGTCAGCTACGCTGAGTGAGTTCTAGTTAATCACATAACATACAATACATTCATAACTACATACTTTCATACTTTTGTTTATATTATACTTACTTACCTTCGCACTTTCTTTCATATACTTACATTACGTTTTAAAGAGCATTACGCCCTATAACCTTCGCATATATTATTAGGGTATGCAACCCTTTAACCTTCGCATATATTATTAAGGTATGCAACCCTTTATCCTTCGCATATATTATTAGGGTATGCAACCCTTTAGCCTTCAAATATATTATTAGGGTATGCAACCCTTTAACCTTACCTTACCTTTCATTATCATATCCATACAATTAATACCATACACAAGATAATCGTACATACTCCCTTATTCACATACACATATCATACATACTACACTGTACTTACCTTAACAATATGTGCAATACCCGAAGGTCGTTCACGTACTGTCAGCCATAAACTTGACATTTAAGGTAAGTGTATTAACATTCACATTGAGTATGCACACAACCCCAAAAACATAACAAGGAAATGGGGCAAGAACCTCACCTGGATGCGATTACGTTCACCGTTTATGGTTATTCCCTTCCTGAGCTGTGCACGACTAACTGTATGACAATTATACGTATCAATTAACTATTACTCCTCGCACTGTATTTCTATCTTGATATAACCCACAACGAACGGGGGTCCAGGGGAAGCGCCCCTGGCAGCGAGTTTCTAGGGGCGGAAGCCCCTAGCGGGGTCCAAGGGGCAAAGCCCCTGGCTTGGAAAAATTTTATTTCCATTAACTGTCTTAACACATTTTTCGTTAGAGTTATAAGTTATTAATTTATTCTCTAAGTTGGGCTTATCATCTTTTGGGCTTAATTAAGTCCGTCCAACTGTTCATCTGGGCCAACAGGGTCCAGGACCAAACCAAACAGAACCTGGGTGGCCGAGGATCTTGTTCTTGACCGATAACTAATGTTTCTGGCCGAGAACACACTGGCCAAGAACCCTATGGCCGAGAACCTTTGGTGACCGAAAACCCCGAGTCACCGAGAACCATTGTTGACCGAGAGCTCCTGTTGACCGACAACCCATTTTGACCGAGACCTCCGGGAGGCCGAGATCTCGAGTCTGATGCTTCCAGTTCACATTTTTCTAACTTTTTCATTTCTCTCCTAGCCCAGTTAACGGCTAACCGTCCATAACATAATTTTCAACCACTTTTTTGCCCTTTTCCCTAACCGTTATACATAATTATTAATACATCACCTAGATCCCTAACCGTTTTATGCGTAAAGCTTAAGCCTTTATTGATTTCAAATGTTATAGGCTAGATCTAGGGTTTATTTATGAACCGTATGTTGCCATAAGCTCCTTAAGTTCATTTTAATCATCAAGTTTGAAACTTTATGATTTGTCTAGACCCGATCTAGTCTATGTTCAAGTTTCATGGCTAACCGTTCATGAAAACGTAAGCTTTAAGGTCAAGAACATACCTTTATATGGTTATTAGGTCGTGGCTTAGCTTGTTATGAAGTGTTAATCTTGTATCTAGCTTGTATATTAAGGATCTATCAATTCAAGGTTTGATTTTCTTGATCCCGGATCTTCGTTCTTGCTTGCGGCCAAAATGGAAGGGTTTGTAGGTGTGTTATGGTGTATAGAGGGAATAAGATGGATAATATGGATGGAAATGGAAAGATTTTGGGTTTAAGGGGTATTTATACTCCCTTAAGCCCATGGACCTAAGGCCCATCTTTCCTTTTTGGTCCATGATTACTTCCTTTTAATTAGCCTACTTATGTTTTCTCTTTTACCATTTTACTATTTACTTATTAACTCAAGTAACTTTTCCGTCATAACGAGTCAATATTCATTATTATTATTATTCAAAATTTTGGGACGTTCCAAGTCTTCCCTCCTTAAAAAGGTTTCGTCCCCGAAACCTAACTATTACTTAAACAAACTAGGGTAAAACTTGCACATCTCATCCTCAGCTTCCCAAGTGGCATCTGACCCTTTGCGATGCTTCCATATCACTTTCACTAATGGTATAACTTTGTGACGAAGTTGTTTTTTCTTGCGATCAACAATCTCTATGGGTTGCTCAATATAGTTCAGTTGCTCATCAACCTCAATGTCCATCAATGGCACGTGAGACGTGTCATCAGCTAGACATTTCCTCAATTGAGAAACATGGAAGGTTGAATGAATTCCTTCTAACTCGTTAGGTAAATGGAGCTTATAGGCCACCTCACCAACGTGATCTATAATCTTAAACGGTCCAATATACCTCGGACTAAACTTTCCCATCTTTCTGAAGCGAATGATCCCCTTCCAAGGCGAGACTTGAGCATCACATTGTGACTAACGTTAAACTCGATCGGTCGCCGCCGCTTATCAGCATACGACTTCTGCCTGTCTTTAGCAGCTTTCATTCTAGCCTTAATCTGATCAAACTTTGAAGACGTTTCTTGAGCAACTTCTAGGCTTCCCATTTCCTTTTGACCAATCTCTCCCTAACATACGGGAGTTCTACATCGTCTACCATAGAGCATTTCAAACGGTGGCATACCAATACTCGAATGGTAACTGTTGTTACAGGAGAACTCTGCCAGGTGCAGAAGATCATCCCAACTTCCCCCAAATTCTAGGACACAAGCACGTAGCATATCCTCAAGGGTTTGGATCGTCCTCTCGGACTGCCCATCGGTTTGAGGATGATACGCCGTACTTATGTTCAATCTCGTCCCCATAGCTTCATGGAACTTCTTCCAAAACCTCGAAGTAAACCGTGTATCTCAATCAGACACAATCGATAACGGTACACCGTGCTTAGCTACAACCTCTTTTATGAACAAGCTTGCTAACGTTTCTGACGAGATAGCCTCTCGTATGGGCAGAAAGCGATCACTCTTGGTCAATCGGTCCACAATCACCCAAGTGGTGTCATGTTTCTTAGCTGTACGGGGTAGCTTAGTTATGAAATCCATGGTGATGTGTTCCCATTTCCATTCAGGTATTTCAAGCGGTTGCATCTTCCCATAAGGCTTCTGATGTTCAGCTTTGACTTGTAAACAAGTTAAACACTTACTAACATAATCCACCACCTCATTCTTTATTCCAGGCCACCAGTAATCTCTTTTCAAATCTTGGTACATCTTTGTAGCTCCAGGATGAATCGAGTATCCCGATTTATGAGCTTCATCTAAGATTCGACCTCTAAGATCACCATGGCGTGGAATCCACATAAGGTCAAACCTAGTCTTAACACCATGAGTGTTTTCCATCAGCTCATCTTGCTGGCCATAAATCCTTTCTTTCTTCACTAACCCTTCATCTACTAACACCTCTGACTGTACCTTGATAATTTCTTCAAAAAGACTTGAGTTCATAATCAGCTGGTATGACTTCACTGTTGCAAGGACTTCCTCATTCTTACGGCTTAGTGCGTCGGCGACCACATTAGCTTTACTGGGATAGTATTTGATGTCACAGTCGTAATCTTTTATCAATTCTAACCACCTCCTCTATCTCATGTTCAGCTCTTTCTGCTCGAAGAAGTTCTTTAAACTCTTATGATCTGTGTAAATAGTACACTTAGTACCATACAGGTAATGCCTCCATATCTTTAAGGCATGCACTACAACTGCTAGCTCTAAATCATGTTTCACATAATCATCAAGTAAAACAAAGTTTCTTCATAGATTTTAGATGGTTAATGGAGTTTAGCTCATAATGACCATTGTTATGAACATTAAAAGATATAATGATAACAAACACATGATTAAACTAGAACAATCTAACCAAATGTGGATGAATCTTTCTTCTAATGATGATGATGGATGATAGTGGTAACCTCCAAGCCTTCAAACTCCTCAAAAGATCTTCAATATGAGTGTAATGTGGGTGTTTTTATAAGACAAACCCGTTTAGAGATTTTCTTCAAGAACACTTCATCAATTCAACAAGAGCCTCTACTTATAGGCAGTCTGGAGTGAGAGGCACGACCCCGTGCTTTTCGTGGCATTCCTCATGTCCACGTGTCCAGTTGCATTAAATGCTGTTAGATCGTACATGATGACTCACCATGGCCCCGTGCTTTTAGGGGCACGGCCCTGTGCTTTTTGTGACATGTGACAATTCTTTTTGTCTTTTCTGAGGTGACCACGACCCCGTGGTTGTAAAAGCACGGCCTCGTGCTTCTTTGTCCAGTATTTGTCTTTTCTTGCAGATTTTTGTTTTTTTATGTTCAGAAGCATGGGGATGTGTTTATGAAGCATGGGGGTGTGTTTTGTGTTTTTCTTGGGTTTTCTTTCATTTTCTTCATCTTTTTGCTTGTTTCTTCGTTTAAGACTTGGGTTCACCTGAAATTTCAATTTAATGTGAAAAGTAGCCTTCTAGGCAATGTTATTTGATAGAAGTTGCAGTTTTTAGAGATTATTTGATGCTAAATAGATGTATAATTTTATATACATCAGCAAGTAAAAAGAAAACAGGTAAGTCCCCAAACTCGGTTTGTTCTCTAATCGCCTCAAACCGTGTCTCCGGAAACAGCGCCAAAAAATGATGTGCGAAAATATATATATAAATAATGATCACGAATCGCAACTACGCTTTAAAAACCAAACAATCTATCCTAGTTCACACAAACAGCAAGTATACCGGTCGCGTATAGAAAAGACAAGGAAAGTCTGGATATCAAACTCGAAGACACCTGAGAACGGCTCAGAATATAAACCCTAATCAAAGTCCTACCTTACAATATGTAATTGATTTTATATTAATTTATTTTATACTAATTTAACTAACTTACTTAACTTAACTTAGCGAAACTAACTGAAAGACTTAACGTGATTTAACGATAATGGGAACCCGAGTCATCCTATAGCCGTTAGATCATCCTACCTAGGTGATTTGCTTTCTCATTATCGTTAAATCCTGTTAAGTCTTTTAGTTAGTTTCGTTAAGTTAAGTTAAGTTAAGTAATTTAGTTAAATTGGTATAAAATAAATTAATATAAAATCAACTAAATAATATAAGGTAGGACTTGGATTAGGGTTTATAATCTGAGCCGTTCTCACGTGTCTTCGAGTTCAATATCCTGACTTTCCTTGTCTTTGCTATACGCGACTAGTACACTTGCCGTTTGTGTGAACTAAGATAGAGTGTTTGATTTTTAAAGCTTAGTTGTGATTCGTGATTAGTATTTATATATATGTTTTCGCACATCAGCCAATAACCTTAAAGTCCGGATATAATGAAATGCCCATTTCAATTTTCAAGGGTAAACATGTTTGCAGTTTTCTTTAAACTCAATTCCAAAATTTCAACGAGAATTATATTTATTGTTTGTTTGTGTTTAAAACATCATGTGCAATGTTAATTGTATATAATCATTAGTCTAGACCCATTTATGCTATTAGTATTTACTTAAACGCCCATCTCTAACTTTATAAATAAAGTGGGTCATCTCATGTATTATTCACAATTTAAATTAATACAATACCAGCTTACATGATATTAGAGCCTTAGCTCCTATACGAACCCGAATCTACTCATGTTCCAAATCACTTTTCTAAACTAAAAACTCCCGTTCCAGATCTATTCCAGCAACATGCTACTCCTGTTCCAAATATATTTCCAGTTTCAGCATGTACTAGTCGTGTTCCATTTCAGTCCTTTACTTCAGTTCATGAAATCTTTTTTCGGACATCTTTTTCATCTCATCGCCACCACCATCTTATTCACCGACCCTCAATCAGCAACCCTTAAAAATTTAAGCCTCTACTGCTATACGACTCACCACCATGCACTGCCCGATTTCCACTACGCGCTACCGGAATATTTTCCGATCCGACGACTTTTCTGGCGAGTGAACTTACACCGTTGGTACCATTGCATCTCTGTTGAATTCCGATCACTATGGTTACTTCCCTTCACTGACCACCACTGCCTCCGACGTCCGCCGTCACTGATCGTCGGCAGCCACTGTCGGAATCTGTCGACGGGCACTATCTACATCCATTTCATGTACAAACAAGTTTGTTTCAGTCAGTTTAATAGTCTAATCAGTTTACTACTGTTGGATTTCGGATTCGGTGATAATTTTTGTTCTACACTAGTGTTGGGTTTGACCAGAAAAAGTCCACCGACCAGAACCGTTAATTTTTATTCTTGATTCTATTTCACATTCGTACCAGTTATGTTCTCTTTTAACTCGACTTGATCGGTTACTCGTATTACCATGGGAGACTACAAACACACGTATACATTTACCAAAGAGGAGTATGATCTTATTCAATGGTTTATTGCCTCTCAGATACCCTATCCTCCAACCAACTCGGCACATCCAAGTAAGTTTTCTAGCCTTAACTCTTAGTGGGTGATTGATTCTGGAGCCACACATCACATGACTGGGAAGCAGGGTATTTTTTTCTAGCCTACATGATGTTTCCCATGCTCCGGTTCGTCTTGCTGATGGATTTTCATACCCGTTCATGGCATAGGATCCATTACTAATTCGAAAAATCTAAACCTGACTTTTATCCTATTTGTTCCTAAATTGCCTACAAGCCTTTGTTCAGTTAGTCATATTACCAACTACAACAATTGTTATGTAACCTTTTACCCAACTCATTGTTTCTTTCATGAGCTAGGAACAACCGGTTAATTGTTACTGGTTTTGAATCAGGAGGTCTCCATCGTATGTCCTCATTGTCGCACCTTACAACAAATTCATCTGATTGCACTTTTAGGGAGGCCCACTGTCGGTTAGGCCATCCTCTGAGGCAAATGAGACTGGATATGTCTATTTCTAATGATTTCCATTGTCAGTCATGTGAGCTTGGTAAACATAAACGACGTTCTTATCCCCAAAAAGTATCGAAATGAACTGATTTTATATTTAAACTTGTACATTCTGATGTATGGGGTCCTTTTGTGCTAAATCTACATTAGGTTTTCAGTACTTCATCACTTTCATTGATGATTATTCTCGTGCTACTTGGGGTTATCTTTTGAAAACTCGTAGTGAAATTAATTCTATTTTTCGTGAGTTTAATTCTTGTGTCCAAAATTAGTTCAATGTATCCGTTAAAACCCTACGCACTTATAATACAACAAAATATTTCTCCAATGAATTTTCAACACATTTGAAAACGCTGGCATTATTCACGAGTCTTCTTTCTCGTACACATCTCAACAAAATGGCATTGTCGAACGTAAGAATCACCATTTTTTGGATATCACACGCACACTCATGTTTCAGTCTCGTGTTCCTGATAGATTTTGGGGTGACGCCGTTCTTACGGCTTGTTATCTCATAAATCGTATGCCCTCAGCTATCGTTGGCCAACCCTCGTTTTTTTTGTTTCCTAAAGGAACTCCCTTTCCACTCACACCTAAAATTTTCGGGTGTGTAGCGTATGTGCATGATAATCTTCCAGGCATTAGAAAACTTGCACCTTGAGCTATTCGTTGTGTCTTCCTTGGTTATTCACGTGTCAAGAAAAAGTATCGGTGTTATAGCCCTTCTCTTCATCGATACTTTACTTATGTTGATGTCACCTTTCATGAGTTATGTCCTTACTTTCTCGGGTCTTACACATCAGCTTATGATTTGTTTCCTAAGCTTGATTTTCCCAAGTCACATATTATCCCCACATTTCCTTAGTCGGTTGTTCAATCTACCCCTCATGTCTCGGGCGACACTACTTCAGTTCCTACCTTTCCCGTGCCAGTTCTATCTATCCCTCCTATCTCTAGCGCCACAGTTCCAGTCCCTGATTCTTGCCCACCGACATAACCCCCACCATAACTTTTCACAAATGCTCGATGCGGTAAGGATAAAACGATACAAACACCTGATTCACACCCCGATACATCCTCAGCTCCTCTACCTGAGACTGAGCCACCTACATCCATAACCGATACACCATCACTCGATACTACACCTGTTACACCATATTCAAATGTCTATGATCCTCCTGGTGCACCAGTGCCTGATATACCTATTTCTTTCCGTAAAGAACCTAGGAAGAGCACTCGTTACCCTATTCAGGATTAAGTTGATACTCTCTCACCTTTCATCTGAGTCTCGTGCATATACCACTACCCTTGATTCTTACCCAATTTGACGAAAGCCCTAGCTCACCCAGGATGGAGACGGGCTATGGGAGAGGAGATAGGGGCTCTCAGAGCTAACCATACATGGGATCTTGAAACACTTCCTCATGGAAAGTGTATCCTTGGTTGTCGTTGGGTTGCACAGTGACTCCACACCCAAATCGTTCGTTACATCGTTTAAAAGCCCGATTGGTTGCTAAGGGTTATTCTTAGACATATGGTATTGACTATGATGAAACTTTCTCCCTAGTTGCTAAAATGCCATTTGTGCGTATTCGTATTGCCCTTACCGCCATTAATCATTGGCTGCACCATCAAATTGATGTCAAGAATGCCTTTCTTAACGGTGTTCTTGAGGATGAGGTGTATATGGAGCAGTCACCCGGGCTAATTGTTGATTAGGAGGCATCAAAATTATGCAGGTTACGTCGTTTCTTATATGGTCTTAAGAAGTCACCCAAGGCAAGCTTTGGTCATTTTATAGTGTTATGGGAGAATATGAGATGGTTCGTAGTGCATATGATCACTTTGTATTCTTTAGGCATCGGCATGGTGGAAGAATTATTTCTGTGGTTGACGTAGATGAAATCATCATTACATGTGATAATGAGGCCGATATTAACAAACTCAATGTTACACCCCGACTTAGGGCCTAGGCTTGTGACCAATAGTTGGTAACTGGTTTGTAAATACATTAGAGTTGCGGGTTATTTTTAGCAGAAGACTTTGTTTACAGTAAAATATTTATTTATTTTGAAAATTTTTCAGATAATAAGTATCCGAGTGCTTGCAAATAAAATATTAAATTATTTCGAAAACTTCTCGGATAATGAATATCTAAGTGTTTGATTTATAAATTTTTGGTGAACTTATTTACAATATTTTAATAATTAAAATGAGCCATCTTCATATAGCAAGCCTCTAACTCCATGAGTGACTTTAATCCTTGTTATCTGTACTATACTTGCTTTCTTGAAATATTAAGAAAATACGTCAGCTATATATATGTTGGTGACATAACTTAGGCCTCGGCCCAACGTGGCTTAGGAATTAATCAAGTCTTGAAATTTGAATGATAATTACAAACTCCAGCTCAACTCGAAACAAGTCAGTAAGCACCGCAACGTTCAAGATTACTTAACTACTACCTATATACACAAGATTACCCCACTCGAAAATCTTAGTTCCGGCCCAACGTGGAGGAGGCATAATCAGGCGTGTCGCGGTGTAAACCACTTATGAAAGGATCCAGACAAACGTATATGATAGTCTGATGGCCAGCGATTACCTTTGTTTATGATGTTTTAGGGATTCATAATCCCATGTAAACAATTAATTACTCGATTTATAATGTTGTAAAGAGTTTAGAAGTATTCATGCTTGTAAAGAGTTTAGACGTATTCACGCCTATAACGAGTATAGACGTACTCACCTTTGTTATGGTTAGTGTATCTCACTGATTTATGCTTCTTCTTACCTCAGACCTATAGTACGAGAATAACCTTCTTATAAATACTAGATCAACGATCAAGCTTTAGACCTTAGTCTGTTTTCATAACCTTTACCTTGATATCATTTCTTTATACAAAATACTTGGACCTTTAGTCCAAAATGTTTATCATTTATACACTACGTTTCTTCTTCATGAAGAAACGTACCAGGTATCTTCTTTCTTAAGAACGAGTTTAACATCTTTATATTCATAAATAAATAATATTTTATCTATACCCTTTTCTTATAAAAACGATATTTCACTTATTATATGATCAAGGTATGGGCTATATCCCCAACAAGGGTCTAAACCATATATAATAAAATACTTAAGCAGAACCCCTACCATGATACGGTTATTCAGGTAATAAGCTCAAAGACGGTTGGGCAGTACTTCTACTACACGTCGGATGTCGGGGAACAAACGTCGGTATTCCGAAGTGACGTCGGGACTCCAACTTGATGGCACGAAATTTGAGGGTTAAACGAGACTCGCATTTTCTACGTTAATCAATCATCATCGATTGTTGCTACATGTCAATCGTTAACCGTTCACCATCTCATGGGATAGTAGTTGAGTATTATTCAATGGTGTAAAGGATCACTAATTGATTTTAATCCTCTACGCCTTAATATGTTGGAATTTTTCTTTCTATTAGTTTATCTTAATGTGCAGTAAGGAAAATCTACCTATATAATAAAAGAGTTGATTTCCACAAATTTATCTTTTATATTTATTCAAATTTTTTCAAAGTGCCATATGGCCTTTCCTAATTTGTTATTTCATTAATTTTAATTCTTTTCAAAATTTTTACCCATATAATACAAGAGTTAATTTTCACCAATTTCTCTTTTATATTTAATAAAATGTCTTCAAAGTGTCACATGACATTTTCTAATTTTTTATTTCATTAATTTTATTTTTTTATCAAAATCTCTACCTATATAATAAAAGAGTGGATTTTCATCAATTTTTCTTTTATATTTAACCAAATATCTTCAAAGTGTCACATGACATTTTCTAAATTTTTATTTCATTAATTTTATTTCTTTTCAAAATCTAATGATTTGAATCATACATTAACATTTGTTTCTTAATATAATATTAAAATTAGTTTTTTCTAATTTGTTTTTTCATTAATTTTGGTTCATGTTAAAATGGGTCGTTTTAAAAAAACATATATTTGATTCGGGTCAATATTGTTTCTTAGAAAAATGATTTCCTGTTAAAATGAGTTTGGTTCAAAACAAATCATTATAATAAAATACATCAATTTGTTTATGCTTAACTTTGTGTTGACTGTCCATTTAAAAAAATGAATCTTGCTACTAATTTTATAAATATATTAATCTAGCCAAATGTCGGATCAGTTTTTAACTCATGGCATTTTCTAATTTTTTATTTCCTTAATTTTGGTTCATGTCAAAATGGGCCGTTTTATGAAAAAACATCTATTTGGTTCGGGTCAATATGGTTTCTTAGAAAATGAGTTCCGGTTAAGATGAGTTCGGTTCAAAACAAGTCATCTTAATAAAATACATTAATTTGTTTAGGCTTAACCTTTGTGTTGACTAACAATTTAAAAATGATATGTTGCTACTAATTTTATAAATATATTAATCTAGCCAAATATCATATCGGTTTTTAGCTAATGACATTTTCTATTTTTTTTATTTCATTAATTTTGGTTCATGTCAAAAATCAAAATGGGTCGTTTTAAAAAACATATATTTGGTTCGGGTCAATATGGTTTCTTAGAAAAACGAGTTCTGGTTAAAATGAGATCGGTTCAAAACAAGTTATTTTAAATGGAATCTTAATTTTTGTTTAGGATTAATTTTTGTGTTAACTGACCATTTAAAAATGGAATCTTGCTACTAATTTTATAAATATATTAATCTAGCCAAATATCGGATCAGCTTTTAGCTCTTAACAATTTCTAATTTTTTATTTCATTAATTTTGTTCATGTTAAAATGAGTGACTTTAAAAAAACATCTATTTGGTTCGGGTCAATATGGTTTCTTAGAAAAATGAGTTCCAGTTAAAATGAGTTTGGTTTAAAACAAGTCATTTTAATAAAATACACAAATTTGTTTAGGCTTAACTTTGTGTTGACTGACCATTTAAAAATGGAACCTTGCAACTAATTTTTTAAATATATTAATCAAGCCAAATATCGGATCATTTTTTAACTCATAGTTCTATAATTTAGTACTTCAGGCTTGAGAGTGGCAACTTGATATTCCTTTTTTTTATTTTCTCCAATGCAATCGAGAATTTGAATTTTCTTTTTCTTTTTTTTTCTTTTTTTTTTGCACTTTGCCAATAATATTGTACATAAGTGATAGTGTTATATTATAGTGTTCACATTTCTTATTATTGCATATTTTTTGGATTATTATTATTATTTTTTCCTTTAGTTTCTCTATTTTTATTTTTTGGCTAGCCAAAACAGGTATCATCCCCAGGTTTATGATTTAAGGTGGGGATATTATAAATCATTACGAGGTGGCTCATTTCAAGATGAAAATTACAAAATTAGAGTGTTAAATTTAGGTTTTTGACTTTTTATTACAGTATCTACATTCATAATCTGGAAAGAAAGATAAATTTGCTATAGATTTTATTCTTTTTTTTTTGGATTGACAGGCAATACCACCTGCATATGATGACAATAGAAATGAGTATTTTCTATTAATGGAGCCTGTTAAGTATTAGAGTAAGTTGTAGAAAATAGAAAAAAAAATATAACTTTGATGTTTATGAATAAACGTCGTAACTTTTTTGTTTCATAATTCTCCGTATTGTAATATGTAATTTCATTTATGAGATGTCATAGAATTGTGAATTATATTTGGTCTTTTTTTTTGTTTTTTGGTCTTACATATATTTAGAATTTAGATCATATTATAAATTTTATTATTATTTAGTTGTTTTCGTTTATTATCTATCATCCCGTGTAACATACGGGTTCTAACCTAGTTAATATATATATTAGGAGCTAGATATTGAGAGTTTAATGAAAGTGAATGTAGGATTGTTGATGAGCTTAACACGTGTGTTTTAAAAAGTACTTTGGTGGCTTTTGAAAGTAACAAGGTCTATGACCCGGGCGTTGTAGCGTTGCCCTGCATGTTTAGTTTCTTGTAATAGGCGTGACATGAAAATAGAAAGGAGTTGTTATTAAATGAAGCATTACAGGTGCATAGTGTTATAACATTTTTTCCCCAACTGTAAGTAACCTAAGAAAGTCAAAACTCAAAAATCTTTACATGATTTTGCTAGAAATGTATTCATGATGTTGGGGAGGTTTCTGTATCCATTGAACAGCGGAAAAAAATATCAACAAATGACAAATTGTTCTGTATCTTCCACGAACTTATTCGAATGATCACCAAACATGGGTCGCGGATAACATACCTAAACCAAAACGTAAGAATACCCAACAATTAAAACAAATGTATTTAAAGCAACATAAGCAAAATGCTGGAGACAAAGTTAAAGTAAACACAAACTTATACAAATATGCATTCCATAGTAGAAGGCAATAAAAAGGACACCAATGTTTATGAATCGGCAACAATAAACGATGGTAACAATGGACGACGGGTCACCTACGGCTCGCCTCTTGGTCCACAGGACCACCGTACGTCACCTAAAAAAAACCCGGCAACAGTAGGTGAAGCACCTACCCTACCCACGGGTAAACGGCCTACAACAAAACAACTAAAAGAACAGTAAGAGATCACCGTACCACCACCGCTGCCTAAGGGTTCGCCCACTCTCTTCCGCCGTAGCACCATCAAACCCCCCTTCCGACTGTGTCAGGTCACGGGAGCTTCAGTTGGGACTAAATCTGATGTTGATTATGGTGGGAGGCGACGATAGTTTATTCGAAATCAACGACGAAAAGACGGTGAATTAGAGAGAGCAAAAGGGTCTTCACCTACTCTAAAAAGTTATCAGAGAAACAAAACGTGTATAATTGGTAAGAATGAAATAAGGACGAGTGAAAGTGAAATTAGATGGAGCACATAACACGTGTCAGATGGAGAACAAACGTTTTGATGAATAGTTAAATTTGTGAGTGCACCGACATTTGCATTTTAATATATATATATAATATAATGTGGCAATATTTATGTATTTCTCTTTATATAAAGATCTATCCGATTAGTATTTTTTCAATATATACTGATATATTAGAATTATACTGATATATTAGAATTATATGAGAACTATTTATTTATTTTGTTTATTTACTATTTAATCAAATTCTTAAACCATCTATATTTCGTAACTTTAAACGTTCATAGTTTACTTCCACTGTTCTCTCTTTGTGTTTTAGTAAACTAATCTGAGCTCCCCTATATATGAATCAAGATATTTGAAGTATATGGTCGGTTAAATTTATAATACGTTTTTAGTTTTATAGCTCGTAGCAATTTATAATAAATGTGGCATTTCAGATTCTGAATTGGTGCATCAAATTATATAATGACATTTCAAGTATATGCTCTTTAATAATTCCTATACTCCATTCAAAGACTATGGAGTATTTATATTATACTAACAATCATATTATTATTATTATTATTATTATTATTATTATTATTATTATTATTATTATTATTATTATTATTATTATTATTTGATATGAACAACACTTATTAACTTCTTGTTTGAACAAAGTTTGATGTATATATTCAATTTTTTTAGGCGGTTCATTTTAATACATGTAAAGTGATTTGAATAGTGACTATAGAATTACAATCATGAAGTATAGATGCTAGGATACATCAAGACTTAAAAACGTGCTTAAACTCATACTTTTTATAGTATGTAATTCCTTTTATTTATACTCCAGATGACCAACTTGATAGTTGATGCATATATACAAATTTATATGATTTTACTTTATTAATTCAAATATCATATCTAGCTAGTTATATTATTTTATCATCTATATGCATATAGATTGTAAAAGTAATAAATCTAGAAACCATAATTGTAATTGTTAAAAGTTCATTTATAATTGTTTCTTTAACCAAACGCTCGAGTATTAATATTTCAAATATAAATTAAATTATTTTTGTTTATATTATGGACACTTTGCATTTCTTTTACTTATTTTCTATATAGATTATTACATTTTAGCTCTTCGACTTTATTCATGTCTTGGAATTTTTGCGGGTGTAACACTCAAAAAATTTCTTCTGCCTTGTATTTCAAATTAGTGACTTAGGTTGACTTCGGTATTTCCTTGGCATAGAAATATCTTGTTCTCCACAAGGAATACTTCTCGAACAACGAAAAGTATGATCTTGTTCTCCCAATCAACAATACATATAGCCAAGAATCAAGTATGTTATGAGAGAACGAAGCATATTGAGGTTAATTGTCATTTAATCAAAGATTGGACCATAGGCACTCAGACAGATCTTCCATCCATTCAACCAATTCATGTTAAGACAAATTTTCTGATTGCAAATATTTTCACTAAACCTATTCAGAAATCTTAAAACGATTTTTTATGTAGAAAGTTAGACATGATTAACATCTATGCTTCGACTTGATGAGAAGTGTTAATTGTAAATAGTCATTAGTCTAGCCCCTTTTTGTTAATAGCATTTATTTAAAGACCCCTCTTTAACTCTTTAAATACAGTGGATCATCTCATGTATTATGCAAAATCTTTAAATAATATTAAAGTAATACAATTTGTACACATGGCCTTCTTCTATGCTGTCCACATGTGCAATCCAGCAATCAACTTTTCATTCTCATATTCTCTATTATGTTGTCACGTGTCTTCTTGATATAATCAGCCTATATTTAAACCTTAAAAACTCATATTTTTTTACACTAAACATATTTTTCTCTCTTTCTCTATTAACCGGATCTCCTTTCGCCCTCTCATATATTCCGGCTACTCTAGATATAGATTTGTATTAATCGTTTTCCGGTAAGTTTATATTTTATAATAAACTTCCGGTTGTTGATATATGTATTTCCTACAACATTATATTTCTTCCGGTTATTGTTTCCTATAACCTTTTTATCTTTATTTTCTTTGTTAACTGATTTTATTAAAATCAGTTTATGTTGTAAATAAAAAACGGCAATGAGGCTTATATGTGGACGTGTTTACGTTTTTCCGGTTAGTTTTTCCGTTAAGCTTTTCCGGTTATGTATTATACCTATAACAATGGTTGTTATATTTATTTGAAGTTTTATATTTTTCTTTCCTCTCATATATTATGGCTAATCTAGATCTAGATTTGTATTAATCGTTTTCCGGTAAGTATATATTTTATAATAAACTTCCGATTGTTGATATATGTATTTCTGACAACATTATATTTTTTTCCGATTATTGTTTCCTCTAACTTTTTTATCTTTATTTTCATTGTTAACAGATTTTATCAAAATCAGTTTGGTTGTAAATAAAAAACGAGGATGAAGCTAATATGTGGACGTTTTACGTTTATCCATTAAATTTTTTCCGGTTATGTGTTATACCTATAACAATGGTTGTTTTATATTTATTTGAAGTTTTATATTTTTCTTTCCTGTTTTTTTTTGTTTACATGTTGTTCTTCTAGGTTCTAAATAAAAATTACCGTCATCCATGGACAATATCATTATTTAGTTTTTCCGGTAAGACACATTTAAATTATCCATTTAAGTATCTCATTAATACAATTTATTTAGTTTGACTATCCTTATTTGTTTAAATAACTAATAAGAATAGTCAAACTCAATAAATTGTTTTAGTGGTTTTAATACAATTTAATTAACATATTTAAACTCCTTTTTAATTCAGAATTTGAACAATCTTTCAACAAAGTTTTAAAGGTTTTAAAACTCTCCATAATTTTAAACTCATTTCAAAATCTTTCCATAATTTTTTGAAGTTTTCAAATTAACCTATTTGATTTTTATTTTTGTAATTATTTCTAAATTAATTAGTCATATTAGTAAAATTAGAACAGATTTGATTTTAATTTATGTGATTTGACATTAACTAGAATAAATTATCATTTTAATATTCAAAAAATTGATTGTCAAACTAAAAATATTTGTCATAATTGTAATGTAATCTTACTTTAATTTACGTTAATATTAATTATTTATTAATACTAAAATAATAGCCGCGTTATTTTAGAACACAATATTAGAATTGACATAATTTTTAATAATCAATACTTAATATATCATAAATTAATTAACCGTTTTATCATCATTTATAAATATTATTCGGCATATATGATTTAGTGAATATTATTAAACATGACAACTTTTCATAATTTATTAATATTATTATTCCCATGAATCAAGATATTTCAAATTATTTCTATCTTTATATGGATGACTAAATTTAAACATAAAACTACAAAGTTTAATTAACATATTTAAACTCCTTTTAAATTCGGAAATTGACCAATCTTTCAACAAAGTTTTAACTGTTTTATTACTCTTCATAATTTTAAACTAATTTCAAAATCTTTCCATAATTTTTTGAAGTTTTCAATTAACCAATTTGATTTTCATTTTTGTAATTATTTCTAAATTGATTAGCAATATTAGTAAAATTAGAACCGATTTGATTTTAATTTTTGTGATTTGGCATTAACTAGAATAAGTTGTCATTTTAATATTCAAAAAACTGATTGTCAAACTATAAATATTTGCCATAATTGTAATATAATCTTACTTTAATTTACGTGAATATTAATTATTAATTAATACTAAAATAATAACCGCGTTATTTTAGAACACGGTATTCGAATTGATATAATTTCTAATAATCAATACTTAATATATCATATTTTATCAACATTAATTTTTTCCCAAGTCAACATAAAATTTTTTAATCTTTCCAAAGATATTTGAAAATTCATTTATTGTAAAACGTATTTAAGTTTTGCAAATATAACAAAATACTAATGTCAGTGATTTAAAAGTTTGTTGCAAGATTGGTCAAAAATAAAAAAAAACCATAATTTTTTGAAGTTGACTAATTCCAATTTTTTTATATTTTGTAACTATTTTGAAAATATTTCAAAACGGGTTGGTTTGAAAGAGTATCAAATTTGATAGTTATAAAATGACGGCCAAAAAAAGGTTTTTATTGATATATCTTTTTGGTTTAATGGTTTAAGTTAGAAAGATGTTTTATGTTGTCATTTTACTTTGTTTGTTGTTATATGTTATTTTGTTTTAAAAAAAAACAACATTTTAATAAAAACAACTTTATTATTGTTCAAATGTTACTCATTATTAAATATGTTATTATGGTATATTTAATTTGGATGCTATTGTTTAATTATATTTTCAGGTGGTGAAGCAAAATGAGTTTCTTTTGATAGAATGTTTGAAGAAGTTGATGGTGGTTTAATACTAAAGAACATGTTTATGTCATTTGTTGATGTTATTTGGTTGTTCGATGCACGTTAACTTATTGTAACTTTTAACTTTTAATATCTAGAAAATGTAAATGGTTAACGTTTTGGTCCGAAAGTTTAAAGAAGTTTTGTGTTGCTTGAATTTGTTGTTTAAATTTATTATGTTTGTTGACATATTTTCCACCCGCGTATAACACGGGCTATACCCTTATTAAGATTAATACAATACCACTTTACATGCATAATGTAAACATGTTAAATTATGGTCAATTGAGAATTAAGATTCTCTCACTTAATATTTAATACTTTTTATACTCGAACATAATTTGAAAGTGTGAGATTGTGATTCTCACCAAGGGTATGTTTGGCAAAACTAGCTGGCAGCTGTAGCTGGAAGCTGGTGGCTGGTAGCTTGAAGCTGGTGACTGATGGCTTGAAGATGTCGTTTTTTAGATATATTTAGATGTTTGGCAGAGTAGTTGGAGCTTTTAATAAATGTATAAAATTACTAAAATAGCCATAACTAAAAATAATAATAGTAAATTTATTTAAAGAAGGTTACTTAAGTAGAAGCTTGTAGCTCTTTCTAAACGTTACTAGTAGAAGGTTACACACTTAATGTATGTAGTGTACGCATTTAAACGAGCCAATACAATGCATCATTCAAACAGTTGAAATGATAAAAATATCCTTAAATAACCAAAATGTACAGGAAAGAAACCTGCACATGTCACAGTAAACACACAACAGAAAAAAAAACTTTAAGCAACTGGAATCCAAAAACAACTTCCCTACGTTATGTTTGCACTCAACAACATTAACAAAGCACGTCGTGGGCCCTAACGACACATAGACTGGCATGTTGGGTTATTGAACACACAAGCAAAGCCCGATTATCTGGTGAATGTGGATAGTAAACTGATAATAAACACATGAAACAACAACATTATGACAGGAGATATTTGTCACTTCTTTAAAAGCTTGTGTGAGAAAATCCGCTTTGAATACGGGCTATTTCTTTAGATCGCCTTGTGCGATTAGATTGCTTTCACCAACAAGTTATGAAGAGAGCCCTGTTTGAAAACTAGATCACATTATTTGCTATTAACTTTTAGCCGGTTAATTACTTATGAATTAGTTACTTATGAATGGGTCTGACTGTGAAATGATTATATAATTAAATTTACCTTTATAAATAATCTAGATTAACCGAGCTTGTTATTTATATAAATAGTTATTTTATATGATAGATATATAGTTACATAACATAATAAAATCATATTATATTAAATTATGATAAAAAGAATTAAATAATATAGGTTTTCTTAAACATGATATAAAGTATACATATGTAAAAGTAATTATATATCAAAAACTAAAACAATTAAATATTTAATAAATAATAAACAAATTGAACTCGAGCTTGAAAAATTAATATCAAGCCAAGCTTAGGCTCAAGTTTATTTACACCATTATATTTTCTTAAAGCAAAAAACCTTCAAAATAGCATGTATTATTGAAAAAAGATTTCTCAATTTTTATTTTTTTTTTGAAAAATATCATTTCAAGCCAACCCAATTCAACTTGACCCATAACCCAACGCCCATGTTTAGACAGCTAGACTATACTAACTTAAAGAGATCCAGACCTCAGTGACTCGAAGGGCAGTTTGGACAACATAATTGGCATGCGGGTCTTGAAGCAACTGTTCAAAATGAGTAGCTGAAAGCAATTCACGTATGATTTTCGACCTGTAATGGTCATCCAACACCGATAGACATTTTTCAACAACATGGCTGCTAAACTTTTGTCTGGAAAGATGGACATAATTGCCCTTAAACTGAGAAACCAACATTGATACTGCAGATGGTATTTGTAACTCCAATATAGATTGTCAACATATTTTCTGCATTCATAATACACAAACTTTAAAACCATTTATATAAAAGCAGTCATGTTCATAATTAACATACCCAAATGCATCTTGTGCTAGAAGAAGTCCATTTGCAGAAACTTCCAATATTAATCGTTCTTGGTGCTTGCCAGTTGAGTGATTGATGCATCTTTGCAATACACAACATCCATGTTGATGGGTAGCAATGTCCAAACAGAACTTTGAAGCAGCTTCAAAGATAAACTGCCACAAAATTAATTAAAAAAGGTTACTAAACATTCCAGCTTTATTATGTGATTAAAGATTCAAACACAAGTGAAAAACCTTATTATCTTCGTTAGTCTGGCACTGCAAACATCGTTGAATAACATGGTTCCCGTTAAGATCCTTAATAGCGCAAGGAATCCTTGTTCAAGTGCAGAGATAACCATTTTGATTTGTTTTCTTGTCATAAGAGTTTCTATAAGTTTCCGCACCGCACGTGTCCTGTAACAAACACAATGTGTGATCATAATTGTTTTTAGGTGTTTATGAAACCTGTTTGGTTCCAGGAAAGTGGACTTCTAAAAGAACCAATTCATTTCATTTTCTGTCTTGTATCAATATTTCATTTTAAATATGATTTTTCTCTAATAAGTTGCGCTTGTTAATTTAAAAAAAAAACTAAATTCACACTTTTGTATAACCTGCTTGTTTTTTCGACATTCGGTAATATTTTTTTTTATTGATAACCTGTAAGGCCCCGTTCCCGGTAGCCCTACTTTAGCGTCAGATTTACTCATAAACACTGTTCTACAAATCAGAGTTTATTAAAACTTTCGCGGAATATAAAACTTTAACCATTTATTACAAAACATTTAATTTTTTCTTTGATACCATAACACAAAACATTATATTTAAAACATCTTTTCTCCTAGCTTCAGATGCCAGCCGTTCAACCCATGCCATGTGTCATCCTCATGCCTTCTCGATAAACATATGTACCTGCGTGCATACTAAAAGTCAGCTACGCTGAGTGAGTTCTGGTTAATCAAGCGACATACAATACATACACATACATACATATCCGAAGATACATATCCATACTTAATTTGTTACCCCACTACCATACATACATACATATCTACAATCACTAACCTCAGTCTACCGAGAGTACATTCATAGTCCGCCGTCTATACCTGTACTCAAGGTCGTAAACACGTAAAAGGTCCGTAGTCCTTACCTATGTTCACCAATTATGGTACGTGCAAGGTCCGTAGACCTTCCCTGTACCATCCTATATTGACAACACGTATAAGGTCCTCAGTTCTTCCCTATGTTGCAACCTAAACCATAGCACGTACGAAGTCCGCAGTCCTCCCCTAAGCTAACACAAGTATAGCACGTATAAGGTCCACAGTCCTTTCCTGTGCTGACGCCTATCTACAATACGTATAAGGTCCGCATTCCTTATCTACATTGGCGTCTATCACCTATAACCATAGTACGTACGAAGTCCGCAGTCTTACTCCATGCTACCACAACACAAATATAGCACATATAAGGACCACAGTCCTTTCCTGTGCTGAAGCCTATCTACATTACGTCATTAAAAATGATGTCAGATGACTCTAACACACTCATGTGATCTTTCACATAAACTCTGTATGCCTTTGAGTGAGTAGAATATCCAACAAAGAAACAATCTAGTGACTTAGTTTGAAACTTGTTCAAATAATCTCTAGTGTTCAATAGAAAAAACATTTGCAACCAAAGGGCTTGAAAAACTTGATGTAAGGCTTTCTGTTATTGAAAATTTCATATGGAGTCTTGTTATGCCTTTTGTTTACAAGTACCCGTTCTGAACATAACATGCTGTATTGATTGCTTCAGCCCAAAAAGTGACAGGCAGATTTGCATCAGTCAACATGGTTCTGGCATCTTCTATCAAAGTTCTGTTTCTTCTTTCTGCCACACCATTTTGTTCAGGAGTTCTAGGAGCTGAGAATTGTTGAAATATTCCTTTCTTTGTGCAGAATTCTTCCATAACTCCATTTTTGACCTCTGTACCATTGTCACTTCTCATCCTTTTGACTTTCTTATTCAGCTTGTTCTCAATCATTGTAACACAACCCATAATCAACTCAGCAGACTCATCCTTGGTACTTAGGAAATAGACCCAAGTATATCTTGAATAGTCATCAATGATCACCAGACAATATCTTTTCTTTCCAATACTTGGTACACTCACAGGACCAAAAAGATCCATGTGAAGTAACTCAAGTGGTTGATCAATTGAATTGATGAGCTTTGTCTTATGAGTAGACTTGTGTTGCTTGCCCTTTTGACAGGAATCACAGTGATCATCAAACTTAAATTCTCTTGTAGGTAAACAAATCACATGTTCACCCTTGACCAGTCTATTCATGTTCTTTAAGTTTACATGACACAATTTCCTATGCCACAATTTTGATTCATTTTCGGTGGCTTTGGAAACAAAACATGCACCACCTCTTGAAATGGCTTCTTTCATATTCAACTCATATAAGTTGCCATTTCTGGGTGCCATCATCATAATCATCTCAGGTGGAATTACAAATTCAGGTTTTAAGATGAAGCAATGAGAATCATCAAAACTAACTTTGTAACCTTTATCACACATCTGTGATATGCTCAGAAGATTGTATTGAACTCCCTCAACATGAAATACATTATCAAATGACACCTTTCCATTTGTCAAGATTCCTTTACCCACAATCTTTCCACCATTTTCATCACTCCCAAAGGCAACAGGATCTTCATATTTCTCTTCATAGTTCACAAGTGACCTCTTGTCACAAGTCATGTGCCTAGAACAACCACTATCCATATACCATATGTCATTCAACGGAGTGGCCTGTTCCTGCACAAAGAGAAATTTGATTAGTTAAGTGATGAGGTGCAAGTTTCATCAACTTGCAACTTATCAGTGTCAATTTCATTGGCAGCCTGGGAAGTGAGTGTTGTAGGTTCAGAATCTGCATGAATGATTTCAAGATTATCAGAATAATCAGTTTCATAGCCACATTCTCTTGGTGTTTTTAAAAGTGAAACTGAACATTGAGGCTCATCTGAGTCAGTGACATTCTCTTTCAGGACATAGTCCTTTGTTTCTGAGTAGTCTCTTACATCAGCCACAGCTTCAATATTAGTTTCTGCTTTAGGTTTCCAAGTGAAACCTTGTGGTTCATATCCATGTTTCATCAAGAACTTCTCATCACCAGTAAGCTCAGTTGATTTCATTCTCTGATAAGTATCTTTTCTTCTTGTCTTTTCACTGTTTGATGATCCATATGATTCATCAGTCTTAACTAATTGAATGTCTTGATTAATCTTCAATGACTGATTTTTCTTCTTTGTCATCTTCTTGTGCTTCTGTGGTGACTTACTTCTTCTTGCACACTCAGTCACATGTTTCTTTCTTTTGATTTCAACATTCTCTTCATTAATTGTCTTCTTTCCATAGACATTCCCTTTCCCAAATACATTTCATATTTTTGTTTGTACAATGCAAAGTCTTGACCATACATTTTTCCATCTGGTACATGAAATGGTTTGAGTTTGAATCTTTCATGACATGAATCTGTGTGGTGACCATATTCATCACATTTTCTGCACCAAACCTTTCCTTTGAAGACTTCATGTTCTTTTGGTTTCTTGAATCTTTCACTTGGCTTAGGTGTATTGACTCCTAAAGTCTTCTGATTCTTCAAACCATCAAAGTCAATTTAAAAAGGAACAAATTCCTCAATCTTGATGTCTTGTCTTTCAACATTGCTTTTGACAAAGACAATCTTCTTCATAATTATAGGTTCTTCATCACTGCTTTCTCTAACCCTTGACTGTCTTTTCTCATATTCTTCCATTGTCTCCACTTCTCCAACATCCAACACCTCATGACTAGAAAAGATTGGATAAACTGGGATAAAGATTTCTGTATTAGTCTTTTCATTCACCTTCTTCTTCTTCTTGTTCTGCTTTATCCTATTCCATACAGTCTTGCTTGGTGGTCTTATTGTATTGTAGTTTATCTTCCTCCATTCACAGATGTCAAAAGGGACATGTTCCCTTTTAATGTTATCATTTTGCTTCTTTGATTTTGGTGGGACTGGTGGATACTTTGGTAGCTTGTCAACAGATTCAGGTTTTTTATACTTTCTTCCTTTTTCAGCAGCTTGAATTTCCTTTTCAGTAATTTGATCACTCAAATCACTCAGATCATCTTGATCCAACTCATCTGAATCAAAGTCATCCTCAGAGACTTGAACTCCAATTGACTTTTCCATTTTCTCTTCTTTCTCAATCACAAACTCTCCATCTTCATTCACTTCTACCTTTCTGTATAAATCTACAACTTCTTCCCTGTCTTGAAAGACATCTTTGAATTGTTGTAAATATGCATCTCTTTTTTCTTTGTCAACCCTTGGCATAAAGTTGTTGTTGAATGGAGGTGGAACTGTTTTATACTTGTCTTGGTCTTTTACTTGATTCAGAATTCCACAAATGTTGCCAGTTGAGACCAAATTCTTAAGGAATTCAGTTTCAACCTTTAGTCTTGTGTTTTGCACCTTTTCTTCAATCAACATTTTCTTTAAACCATCAATCTCAGTGATGTATCTTGTTTGAGATCTATAAATGACCATACAATCATCTTCAAGGCTCTTGATCTTTTCATCACTTATCATCTCACTTGCCTCATACTCATTTATGATACTTTGTTTTCTGAAACACTCAACTTCCAGCTTGCCTGCTTTTGTTTTCAGTTCACTAATAAGTTCATTCAAGTCAACTGTAGGAGCAGAGTGTACCTTAGATGAAGATGCAGAGTCTATGGCCATGAATGCCACATTAGCTCTTCTGATATCATCTGCTATATCTTCCTCATGGTTACTCCAGTCAAAGCTTCCCTCATGCTGAGTTGTTACTGCCACATTGCCTTGATTTCTTGGTTGATTTTGGTTTGCTGGAATGTTGTTAGTTGCAGGGTTTTGAACAGCTTGATTCTGAGTGTTGTTCATTGAATACACTTGATTCTGATGCATACCCTGCTGGTTGTTCATCTCAGGCTGATATTGGTTGTTAAAATTGGGATTGAAGTTGTTGTTTGGATGGAAGTTGTTCAAGTTGTTGTTGTTGGGATTGAATCCTTGTTTATTGTTGAAGTTCTGCTGGTTGTTGTTTCTTTGCACATTCTGCTGGTACTGTTGTTGGTTTCTTGGCTGTTGGAACTGATTGACTTGAAAGTTCCTTGGCATATTGCACTCACTTGCAAAGTGTCCAGGCTGTTGACAGTTGTAACAGATAGCCTTGGACTTGTCAAATCCTATTCTCTCATTTGGGCCAGAAACCAGAGATCTACCAGTTCTATTGTACAGCCTTCTACTTCTCAATCCCAATATAGCAGCTTGCCATTTCAAATCCATGTCTTCTAAGTCATCTGCATCAATCTGTTTTAAATCATCTTGAACCACACTTGTGTGAATCATGTTCTTTGCAACAAATGCATTATATGACTCAGTGAACATAGAAAACAAAGCTTGTGTCTCGTTGCTTTGAACATGTCCTGTTCCAAGGTTAGGAACATTTCCATTAGACACAGAGGCAGAGTCAGAATCATCAATCAATTGCACATTGAACCTTTGCTGATTTCCTTGAGTTCTTGTGCTACCCCCAATGAAAGATTTTTGAGTCACAACATTATGTTCAGCTGGTTCTTCTATTATGGGAATCTGCTGTTGGTTCTTGATAGACAGATTTCCCATTGGTGCAATCAAAGCATTTGAAACATGAAAACTTGGTCTATCTTCCTTGATCATCTCATTCTCAATCATTTCAAGTTCAGCAGCTTGAAGAAAACATACCACATCATCCAATTTCAATTCATTGAAATTCTGCTTTTGAAGGATGAATTTGCAAGCAGTATACCATTCTTTTGGCATTGAGTTGAGCAACTTTGTATTCAAATCAAAGTCAGTCATTACATAATCAGTTGTTTTCAACTTATTCACAATACTTAGAAAACGTTCTAGTATTGACTTCAACCTTTCTCCATATCTATACTTGAACCTTTCCAACTGTTGCTTCAGTCTTTGCTTCTTAATATTCTTCAATTCAGTGTTCCCCTCATACATCTTAAGGATGACATCATACATTTGTTTAGCAGTTGAGTGATGAGCCACCTTGGTCAGAATCTCCCAAGACAAACATAGCTTAATCATAGCCAAGGCTTTGTCATCCACCTTTCTCATCTTTTCTCTTATAGCAGTAGTTTCAGTAGCATTTACACCTTCTTCAACAGTAGTTTGTGGACCATTCTTGATGGAGTTCCACATGTCAATGTCATTGTAGCATACGACTGCTTCAAAGAGTACCTTCCATTTGATAAAGTTTTCCTGTCCATACAACCTAGGTATCTTGTTAGTAGACACCTCTTGTTCCTCATATCCAGACATTTTGAGAAAACAAAAATCAGTTTCTTTGATAAAAAATTTCAAAAATAACCAGATCTTAAACAGAATGCTCAGATCTGATGTGTCTGATGTGATTAGAACAAGATTTAGATATAAAGATTAAAGCTTTAAATGAAACAAGGAAGAGAAAACACCGGTAGATAGTAGATCTGGAAGAAAAATGAAAAACAGAGCTGCTGACGTCACAAATCAATCGAACAGTGCCTGCTTACTTCATTCTTCTTCAAATCTTACTCAACAACAATCTTTCTAAAAATAGCAGTAATCAAGCTCTGATACCACTTGTCAGGTCCCTTCTTTTGATGTTTGATTCGTCTCGGATCTTAATCAATCATGTCATAACTCACACAAAATTAATCGTGTCGACAAGAGAGTTAATGACGGGTTGCTGTATTTAGAAATATAACCGTTTGTTAAAGGCGGAATCAATAACAAACATATGGTTGCAATGAATATTCAAAGACAGAAGGCACACAAAGGATTCACTCAAAAGATTTTCATTTATATAATGTTAATCATACAAAAGGATAATTGATTTAGGGTTTCTATGAATCCTAGGACAGCCGTCACACTCACAATATTCTCTCAATTAATTGTGTCGGTCTTATCCGTATTGTTGTCTGTCTGCCTCTCTTTGGCGGCGTGCCCTAAATATTCTATTTATAGGCCTGCCAACCTAGGACAGCTGTCATTCCTTCTAGAAACCCTATCCGATAGTACATATTCAAATTACATATTCAAAAATAAAAACTAAGTGTAAAACAAGTCTTCCGGGTAGGCTTTTCATTAAACTTCAGTCTCCGAGTACGCAATGTACTCGGCCTTCCTTCAGACTTGGTAAGCATAGAAGTGTACTCGGGATCAGTTTCCGGGTAGACTTTACTTAAAGAATATTTTACCAAGTAAAATATTCACCGAGTAGACTTCAATCTTCTTGGACTTATCAAACTTTGCTCGACAAATCCTTACGAGCAACCTTGTTCTTCTATGATCCTGTTCGGCTCATTGTCAGTTGAACAACTTATTGATAAGGCGTACTCGGGAGTACATACCTTACTTTAGCAGAACCTTACTCGAAATAACTTAGAGATATTCTATTAACTCATCAAGTATACTCGGACCATAATTATTAAAGAATACCTTGCCCGGTCTTCCAATCACTTGGCTTCATGGACTTGGTTGACCAAACCTTACTTGGAAGAGTAAAATACTTGGTCTTGAAGAACAACCCTGCTTGACAAAGTGAACCTTACTTGGATATGCTAAATCAATGATCGTTACTCGGAAATCACTAAAAAGCATACCTTGCTCGGATATCCACTTAAGAAGACTATTTGAAGTAAACCTTGTTCGGGAGGCAAAATCTCATACTCGGCTAACTAAAAGCTTACTAGAAGGTCCAAGGTGTGCTCGGATTCAATACTTAGCAGTTTCTGAGGAGGTTGAGAAGATTCCAATCTTTCATATTCTTCGTTTAGGTCAAATCTCCTCATTTGGGTCAAATTCTTGACCCAACAATTCATGATTAAAACCATCGTATCCGCTACAAAGTATTTAAAATCAATCCTTTAAATTATAGAAAAAAATATAAGTTTGGATGGAGACAACCCCTCCATCTAGGTGTTATCCTCCTTAGATGTCATCGTCTGAGGACACGTCCGAGTGTGCCTCATCCTTTGTCGGCTCTTCCTCCGGTTCCTCTTCTGGTTCCTCCTCAGGATCTTCTTCGGGTTCTTCCTCTGGATCTTCTTCAGTATTCTCTTCCTGTGTTAGGGGCAATTCGCTCCTCTAGTGTCTCACAACGAGCTCGAGCTACTGCTGCAAGGCTTCTTGATTTCCAAACTTCGTTCTGCAAGTCTATCATCTCTGATTGCATCTTAGTCATTACTTTCATTTGCTGCACATGAGCATCCTGAACTTTCTTCATGCCTTCGGTCAGGTAGCTAAGTCTCCTCCAAGCATCGGCTCCATCCTCATTAACCTCAGTAACCTTCGCTCTCATGGAGCGCATAAAGACAACTTCACGCTCTAAACAGGAAGCGAGAGCTGCGAAAGCACGCTCTATTGGTTGGGTTATGGGTGGTATCGTGTTGAAGGATTTAGGACAGCCCGGGAGAGGTAGTGGTGGAACTTGCTAACGGTAAACCATACGCTCGATCAGACTCGGGTACCAACTCCAGTTACAGTTGTCTTCGTACACGTTTCGAGATGGGCGATGCGTCTTCGTTGCAGGGGCTGCTAGTGTCAGGATTACTCGAGGTGGTGATGGGTTGGATAGCTGCGGTTCCTTTCCAGGGGCATGAGACTCCGGGTCGGAAGATGATGAAGATGGCGTTGACATCCCTACAGGATAAGTCGTGTATGGGTTACACGCGTATGAGTGAATGAGTTAAAGAGATAAAGAAAATGAATAACTAAATATATAATATATATTTATATATGCAGTGCGTAAAATTATAACTAATGGGTCGTTGCAGTTATAGACTAGTATGAATGCATTTCTAGTTCGCTATAACCAATGGCTCTGATACCAATCTGTCACACCCTCAAAATCCACAAACGGAGTTTTACCGTCAGAGGGTGTGAACTTACAGGATTGAAATCATTAGTTATAATCAAACACCATCTTTAAAGTTTTCAAAACCAACAAGACATCAAGTCTTAAGTGAAATGCGGAAGTGTAAATTGTAAAGCAAAAAGTTTCGCCACACAGGACGACTTAAAACACAAGTTATCATGATGAAAATTAAAAGAAGTTTAAAAATAATGGTGTTCAGCGAATGCATGTCCTATAACGCTCGCCCGCCTCGGCTACCTGAGATAAACATACTAAAAGTGTCAACACAAAGGTTGGTGACTTCCCAGGTTTACATAAATTAAGCGTTGCGTTCTAGCGTTACCAGATAATGTTAAGTCAATTATATATCAATAGGTAACTAACCTATCAAGCATGCATTAGTAAGTGTTCGACACCAAAGCTGACTCTTTAAAGATTGCCTTGCCACCATGTCAACCACGACCATGGTAATGTGTTAGCCAAGATTACACCCACTTGACCTACAGTCGAGTTTAGAGTTTGATGGGGTTTGTCAAACCCAGTAGTACTACTCAAAGATGACTCGATATTATCCAATATTTACCGGTTCGATGTTCAGAAGGACTTTTCTTGGTTTGTTGCCACATAGCTTTACAAGTGATATATAAAAGTAACAAAATCTAAAGCGTTGGAGTATGTTATCTCCCCCTAATAAAAGCGTTAAAAAGAGTAAAAGGGGACGTGAAACTCACTGTTTGCGAAGATAACAAAAATATCCGAGAAAGTTGTGCGTCACAGAATATCCTCACTAGTGCTCTAAAAACAAAACGATATTTTCTAAGTATTTGAACTATGAGTGAGTTCCTAGACTCGACACATAAAACTTATGCATGAGATGTGTTCGTGTTAACTTCCAGAAGTGAAATCAACTCGATTAGTCTTGTCTTTTATGAGATATATTAATTTAAAAAGAGCCTACCAGCAGACTTCCCGAATCAGACTTGCACAACAAATTTGTAAAATAATAAATACTAACTTTTACCCGTCTAAAAATTACAAACTCAGACTCTTTAGAAACTAGACTCGACCCACTAAATCGTAGAATCAATAATCACTTCCAAATAAATATTAATATCGAGTAACAATCGTTTCAACATGCAATTAAGAATCTGTCCAACATCAGTTTTAACCAAAATTCAACAAACTAATAACCTCTGAACTAGAAATCATGAATACAACCCTCTAGATACATAATTCACCAACCATGCATCTCAATTTCATCTTTCATGCACATCTAGGGTTTTACTTCAACATTCAATTTCAGGAAACACGAATTAAACAATCAATAACAACGCAACTAGTTATCAAATCACTAGTGTTCATCAATAATCATAACAATAAACCCTAACTCATCTAAAATCATCACTTTCAATATTTAGGGTTTTGATTAACATGTTCAATATCATAATTAAATCATTAGAATAGCTAGAGGGGATGTTAATTACCTATCTAGCAACTTGAATCCTTCAACCAAGCTTGAAAAATAGTTGTGTACGTGTGTGTGTGTGGTGTGTGTTCACCGGGGGGGGGGGGGAGGGGAATTGGTGTGTGTTACACTTAACCCCCTAATATTCTAGTTTATCAATTTCTAGCACAAAATAGACTTTTGCTTCTTGAGTTAATGTTCTACATATAAATATCAAGTAACACATAAAGTTAACACATAATTATCACATACTTGTTGTTTTGATATTTATTGTTTGTTCACCAACGGTTTGAGTTGACTTATGAGTGTTTCGGTGAAATTCCGAAAGACTACTCGTGTAATGATTGTCATGCGTCATTTAAACCCTAATTTAAATGTAATGAGATATGCGTTACAGTTCATGTGATCTTAAGTTTGAATTAACGGAGTTCGGATTAACGGAGTTAACCTGAAATTGACGAGTGTCACATGTCTTGTCCACTTTCTTGGTTGGGGCCATATTTAGAATACGGGCTGCCAAGAGCAATGCGAAACCACAAAATGATAGAGGCAATGTGCTTCTATCCATCATAGATCGAATATATCCAATAGAGTTCGATTCCTCCTTTCGGACACATCATTATGTTGTGCTGTTCCAGGTGGAGTGAGTTGTGAGATGATTCCACAACTCCTAAGATGATCCAGAAACGCTATCACCAAGGTATTCATCTCCTCTACCTGAACGAAGTAATTTGATGGTTTTATTGAGTTGATTTCTACTTCATTTTGGATGACCTTGAACATTTCAAAGCTTAATCTTCGTTTCTTAACATCTATATATACCCATAACAAATATAATCATCGATAAAGGTAATGAAATATTTTTCACCATTCCTTGTCATTGCCTTAAAAGGACCACATACATCCGAATGTATGATACCTAATAAGTCTTTTGCCCTTACGTTAGTTCCACTAAGGGTTCCTTGGTCATATTTCCTTGTAAACAAGATTCACACTTATCAAATGAATCATCATTTGATTCAAAAAGACCATAATTTTGAAGTGTATGTATGTGATCTTTGTTTAGGTGACCAAGGTGACAATGCCAAAGTTAAGTCTTACTCAAATCCATTTCGAGTTTCTTGGTGCTTGATTGGCACAACGTGTTATCAAAGGATATGTTATTATGAACTAATTCATAAATGTCATTAGACGGCATTGCTTTAAAATAAAAGACATCATTCATGAAAACACAAACACCATTGTCTACAAACTTCAAATCATAACCATATTGTCTTAAAAGAGAAACATAGATAATGTTCCTATTCAAACTAGGAGCATACAAAATGTTTTTCAAAACAACTTCCAAACCATTTAGAAGATTCAAAATGTAGTCTACTTGGGCTTCGACATCAACTTTTGCTCCGTTGCCCACGAAGAGACTTGTATCTCCTTTCTTGAAGTGCTTATTTCTTTTGAACTCCTGCAACAAATTGCAAATATGAGTTCCACATCCGGTATCTAATACCCATGTGTTAGAAGAAATAACATTAATACCAATATGGATCATTAAAGTTGTACTCGAGGTTTGCCCCGCGTTCCTCTTGTCCTTCAACTCTTTGATATAGGTTGGACAATTCCTCATCCAACGTTCTATCTCACCACAACCAAAGCACCAGTCTTCTGAGCTAACCTTTAGCTTCTTCTCCTTTAGTTCGGGTGGTTCTACTTTATTCTTTTCTTTGAAATTACCCTTGCCGTGTCCCTTACCTTTAGCAACCTTTGCCTTAGGTTCTGGGTGAGCCTCTTCTATTGCCACCTTCATTGATTGTGAGAACCGGTAAAACTTTTTTTCCCATTCCCTCTTAGGCCGTTTTGAGAATTGTGTGAAGCTCACCAAAGCTCTTGTCCCATCCATTCATGTTGTAGTTCATGAAAAAAGTCTCAAATCGTTTGGTTAAGCAATTAAGGATCATAGCCGTGGCTAACTCTTTTGAGACAGGACAATTTAGCCGTTCGAGTCGATAAATGTGGCATTTCATCTTAAGCACATAAGATGAAACCGATTGGGTTTCTTCCATACGACATGCATGAAGCGCTTGAACCATTTCGAAGCGCTCCACCCTAGCTTTAGTAAGGAACATTTCCTTAAGTTGGGTGGTCATGTCATATGCCCCATGATTTTCAAATCCTTTTGAATCTCGGGAATCATGTTTCACAACATGAGGCAAGAAACTTGTACCAAATCCTCGGTGTATTTTAACCAATCGTTATAGGCATCCAAATCGTCAATGTTTGGTTCGTCAGGAATAGGATCGTCCAATATGTAGGATTTCTTT